>NW_027464593.1:0-22500 GCF_043290135.1 Rhipicephalus microplus
TGAAATAAGGGAAAGAAGTGTATACCTAAGGGCTCGTTTTTCCGTGTTTTTAACACAATAATAATGAGATATAACAGACAGTAATGCCAAGGAATGTACAGGGGAAGTTATTAACATTAATGGAATGTAAATAAGAAGAAAGAAAAGTGGATGAAAAAATTACCAACTGTAAGCAGGAATCGAACCTACGACCTTCGAATTACGCGTTCGATGCTCTAACCACTGAGCTATTACAGCGGCACTCCCTCCATCCACTTTTTTTGGGTTTATCTGTGAATTTAGAAGTAGGAGCGACAGTCAGCGCCATCTATAAGCCAAACAACGAGTGTGAAAACACTCTTATGCGCATGTTTGGCGTCACGTAGCACGTGAACTTATTAGAGCGGGCAGCTGATTAATTGTCCCTCTTATACAACCTAAACACACCAAGTCTGCCAGTACGAGACCCTCGTTCAATGAAATAAGGGAAAGAAGTGTATACCTAAGGGCTCGTTTTTCCGTGTTTTTAACACAATAATAATGAGATATAACAGACAGTAATGCCAAGGAATGTACAGGGGAAGTTATTAACATTAATGGAATGTAAATAAGAAGAAAGAAAAGTGGATGAAAAAATTACCAACTGTAAGCAGGAATCGAACCTACGACCTTCGAATTACGCGTTCGATGCTCTAACCACTGAGCTATTACAGCGGCACTCCCTCCATCCACTTTTTTTGGGTTTATCTGTGAATTTAGAAGTAGGAGCGACAGTCAGCGCCATCTATAAGCCAAACAACGAGTGTGAAAACACTCTTATGCGCATGTTTGGCGTCACGTAGCACGTGAACTTATTAGAGCGGGCAGCTGATTAATTGTCCCTCTTATACAACCTAAACACACCAAGTCTGCCAGTACGAGACCCTCGTTCAATGAAATAAGGGAAAGAAGTGTATACCTAAGGGCTCGTTTTTCCGTGTTTTTAACACAATAATAATGAGATATAACAGACAGTAATGCCAAGGAATGTACAGGGGAAGTTATTAACATTAATGGAATGTAAATAAGAAGAAAGAAAAGTGGATGAAAAAATTACCAACTGTAAGCAGGAATCGAACCTACGACCTTCGAATTACGCGTTCGATGCTCTAACCACTGAGCTATTACAGCGGCACTCCCTCCATCCACTTTTTTTGGGTTTATCTGTGAATTTAGAAGTAGGAGCGACAGTCAGCGCCATCTATAAGCCAAACAACGAGTGTGAAAACACTCTTATGCGCATGTTTGGCGTCACGTAGCACGTGAACTTATTAGAGCGGGCAGCTGATTAATTGTCCCTCTTATACAACCTAAACACACCAAGTCTGCCAGTACGAGACCCTCGTTCAATGAAATAAGGGAAAGAAGTGTATACCTAAGGGCTCGTTTTTCCGTGTTTTTAACACAATAATAATGAGATATAACAGACAGTAATGCCAAGGAATGTACAGGGGAAGTTATTAACATTAATGGAATGTAAATAAGAAGAAAGAAAAGTGGATGAAAAAATTACCAACTGTAAGCAGGAATCGAACCTACGACCTTCGAATTACGCGTTCGATGCTCTAACCACTGAGCTATTACAGCGGCACTCCTCCATCCACTTTTTTTGGGTTTATCTGTGAATTTAGAAGTAGGAGCGACAGTCAGCGCCATCTATAAGCCAAACAACGAGTGTGAAAACACTCTTATGCGCATGTTTGGCGTCACGTAGCACGTGAACTTATTAGAGCGGCAGCTGATTAATTGTCCCTCTTATACAACCTAAACACACCAAGTCTGCCAGTACGAGACCCTCGTTCAATGAAATAAGGGAAAGAAGTTAATAATGTTAATTTAATAATAATGTTAATAATGTTAATTTAATAATGTTAATTTAATAATAATGTTAATAATGTTAATTAATTAATGTTAATAACTTCCCCTGTACATTCCTTGGCATTACTGTCTGTTATATCTCATTATTATTGTGTTAAAAACACGGAAAAACGAGCCCTTAGGTATACACTTCTTTCCCTTATTTCATTGAACGAGGGTCTCGTACTGGCAGACTTGGTGTGTTTAGGTTGTATAAGAGGGACAATTAATCAGCTGCCCGCTCTAATAAGTTCACGTGCTACGTGACGCCAAACATGCGCATAAGAGTGTTTTCACACTCGTTGTTTGGCTTATAGATGGCGCTGACTGTCGCTCCTACTTCTAAATTCACAGATAAACCCAAAAAAAGTGGATGGAGGGAGTGCCGCTGTAATAGCTCAGTGGTTAGAGCATCGAACGCGTAATTCGAAGGTCGTAGGTTCGATTCCTGCTTACAGTTGGTAATTTTTTCATCCACTTTTCTTTCTTCTTATTTACATTCCATTAATGTTAATAACTTCCCCTGTACATTCCTTGGCATTACTGTCTGTTATATCTCATTATTATTGTGTTAAAAACACGGAAAAACGAGCCCTTAGGTATACACTTCTTTCCCTTATTTCATTGAACGAGGGTCTCGTACTGGCAGACTTGGTGTGTTTAGGTTGTATAAGAGGGACAATTAATCAGCTGCCCGCTCTAATAAGTTCACGTGCTACGTGACGCCAAACATGCGCATAAGAGTGTTTTCACACTCGTTGTTTGGCTTATAGATGGCGCTGACTGTCGCTCCTACTTCTAAATTCACAGATAAACCCAAAAAAAGTGGATGGAGGGAGTGCCGCTGTAATAGCTCAGTGGTTAGAGCATCGAACGCGTAATTCGAAGGTCGTAGGTTCGATTCCTGCTTACAGTTGGTAATTTTTTCATCCACTTTTCTTTCTTCTTATTTACATTCCATTAATGTTAATAACTTCCCCTGTACATTCCTTGGCATTACTGTCTGTTATATCTCATTATTATTGTGTTAAAAACACGGAAAAACGAGCCCTTAGGTATACACTTCTTTCCCTTATTTCATTGAACGAGGGTCTCGTACTGGCAGACTTGGTGTGTTTAGGTTGTATAAGAGGGACAATTAATCAGCTGCCCGCTCTAATAAGTTCACGTGCTACGTGACGCCAAACATGCGCATAAGAGTGTTTTCACACTCGTTGTTTGGCTTATAGATGGCGCTGACTGTCGCTCCTACTTCTAAATTCACAGATAAACCCAAAAAAAGTGGATGGAGGGAGTGCCGCTGTAATAGCTCAGTGGTTAGAGCATCGAACGCGTAATTCGAAGGTCGTAGGTTCGATTCCTGCTTACAGTTGGTAATTTTTTCATCCACTTTTCTTTCTTCTTATTTACATTCCATTAATGTTAATAACTTCCCCTGTACATTCCTTGGCATTACTGTCTGTTTTATCTCATTATTATTGTGTTAAAAACACGGAAAAACGAGCCCTTAGGTATACACTTCTTTCCCTTATTTCATTGAACGAGGGTCTCGTACTGGCAGACTTGGTGTGTTTAGGTTGTATAAGAGGGACAATTAATCAGCTGCCCGCTCTAATAAGTTCACGTGCTACGTGACGCCAAACATGCGCATAAGAGTGTTTTCACACTCGTTGTTTGGCTTATAGATGGCGCTGACTGTCGCTCCTACTTCTAAATTCACAGATAAACCCAAAAAAAAGTGGATGGAGGGAGTGCCGCTGTAATAGCTCAGTGGTTAGAGCATCGAACGCGTAATTCGAAGGTCGTAGGTTCGATTCCTGCTTACAGTTGGTAATTTTTTCATCCACTTTTCTTTCTTCTTATTTACATTCCATTAATGTTAATAACTTCCCCTGTACATTCCTTGGCATTACTGTCTGTTATATCTCATTATTATTGTGTTAAAAACACGGAAAAACGAGCCCTTAGGTATACACTTTTTTCCCTTATTTCATTGAACGAGGGTCTCGTACTGGCAGACTTGGTGTGTTTAGGTTGTATAAGAGGGACAATTAATCAGCTGCCCGCTCTAATAAGTTCACGTGCTACGTGACGCCAAACATGCGCATAAGAGTGTTTTCACACTCGTTGTTTGGCTTATAGATGGCGCTGACTGTCGCTCCTACTTCTAAATTCACAGATAAACCCAAAAAAAGTGGATGGAGGGAGTGCCGCTGTAATAGCTCAGTGGTTAGAGCATCGAACGCGTAATTCGAAGGTCGTAGGTTCGATTCCTGCTTACAGTTGGTAATTTTTTCATCCACTTTTCTTTCTTCTTATTTACATTCCATTAATGTTAATAACTTCCCCTGTACATTCCTTGGCATTACTGTCTGTTATATCTCATTATTATTGTGTTAAAAACACGGAAAAACGAGCCCTTAGGTATACACTTCTTTCCCTTATTTCATTGAACGAGGGTCTCGTACTGGCAGACTTGGTGTGTTTAGGTTGTATAAGAGGGACAATTAATCAGCTGCCCGCTCTAATAAGTTCACGTGCTACGTGACGCCAAACATGCGCATAAGAGTGTTTTCACACTCGTTGTTTGGCTTATAGATGGCGCTGACTGTCGCTCCTACTTCTAAATTCACAGATAAACCCAAAAAAAGTGGATGGAGGGAGTGCCGCTGTAATAGCTCAGTGGTTAGAGCATCGAACGCGTAATTCGAAGGTCGTAGGTTCGATTCCTGCTTACAGTTGGTAATTTTTTCATCCACTTTTCTTTCTTCTTATTTACATTCCATTAATGTTAATAACTTCCCCTGTACATTCCTTGGCATTACTGTCTGTTATATCTCATTATTATTGTGTTAAAAACACGGAAAAACGAGCCCTTAGGTATACACTTCTTTCCCTTATTTCATTGAACGAGGGTCTCGTACTGGCAGACTTGGTGTGTTTAGGTTGTATAAGAGGGACAATTAATCAGCTGCCCGCTCTAATAAGTTCACGTGCTACGTGACGCCAAACATGCGCATAAGAGTGTTTTCACACTCGTTGTTTGGCTTATAGATGGCGCTGACTGTCGCTCCTACTTCTAAATTCACAGATAAACCCAAAAAAAGTGGATGGAGGGAGTGCCGCTGTAATAGCTCAGTGGTTAGAGCATCGAACGCGTAATTCGAAGGTCGTAGGTTCGATTCCTGCTTACAGTTGGTAATTTTTTCATCCACTTTTCTTTCTTCTTATTTACATTCCATTAATGTTAATAACTTCCCCTGTACATTCCTTGGCATTACTGTCTGTTATATCTCATTATTATTGTGTTAAAAACACGGAAAAACGAGCCCTTAGGTATACACTTCTTTCCCTTATTTCATTGAACGAGGGTCTCGTACTGGCAGACTTGGTGTGTTTAGGTTGTATAAGAGGGACAATTAATCAGCTGCCCGCTCTAATAAGTTCACGTGCTACGTGACGCCAAACATGCGCATAAGAGTGTTTTCACACTCGTTGTTTGGCTTATAGATGGCGCTGACTGTCGCTCCTACTTCTAAATTCACAGATAAACCCAAAAAAAGTGGATGGAGGGAGTGCCGCTGTAATAGCTCAGTGGTTAGAGCATCGAACGCGTAATTCGAAGGTCGTAGGTTCGATTCCTGCTTACAGTTGGTAATTTTTTCATCCACTTTTCTTTCTTCTTATTTACATTCCATTAATGTTAATAACTTCCCCTGTACATTCCTTGGCATTACTGTCTGTTATATCTCATTATTATTGTGTTAAAAACACGGAAAAACGAGCCCTTAGGTATACACTTCTTTCCCTTATTTCATTGAACGAGGGTCTCGTACTGGCAGACTTGGTGTGTTTAGGTTGTATAAGAGGGACAATTAATCAGCTGCCCGCTCTAATAAGTTCACGTGCTACGTGACGCCAAACATGCGCATAAGAGTGTTTTCACACTCGTTGTTTGGCTTATAGATGGCGCTGACTGTCGCTCCTACTTCTAAATTCACAGATAAACCCAAAAAAAGTGGATGGAGGGAGTGCCGCTGTAATAGCTCAGTGGTTAGAGCATCGAACGCGTAATTCGAAGGTCGTAGGTTCGATTCCTGCTTACAGTTGGTAATTTTTTCATCCACTTTTCTTTCTTCTTATTTACATTCCATTAATGTTAATAACTTCCCCTGTACATTCCTTGGCATTACTGTCTGTTATATCTCATTATTATTGTGTTAAAAACACGGAAAAACGAGCCCTTAGGTATACACTTCTTTCCCTTATTTCATTGAACGAGGGTCTCGTACTGGCAGACTTGGTGTGTTTAGGTTGTATAAGAGGGACAATTAATCAGCTGCCCGCTCTAATAAGTTCACGTGCTACGTGACGCCAAACATGCGCATAAGAGTGTTTTCACACTCGTTGTTTGGCTTATAGATGGCGCTGACTGTCGCTCCTACTTCTAAATTCACAGATAAACCCAAAAAAGTGGATGGAGGGAGTGCCGCTGTAATAGCTCAGTGGTTAGAGCATCGAACGCGTAATTCGAAGGTCGTAGGTTCGATTCCTGCTTACAGTTGGTAATTTTTTCATCCACTTTTCTTTCTTCTTATTTACATTCCATTAATGTTAATAACTTCCCCTGTACATTCCTTGGCATTACTGTCTGTTATATCTCATTATTATTGTGTTAAAAACACGGAAAAACGAGCCCTTAGGTATACACTTCTTTCCCTTATTTCATTGAACGAGGGTCTCGTACTGGCAGACTTGGTGTGTTTAGGTTGTATAAGAGGGACAATTAATCAGCTGCCCGCTCTAATAAGTTCACGTGCTACGTGACGCCAAACATGCGCATAAGAGTGTTTTCACACTCGTTGTTTGGCTTATAGATGGCGCTGACTGTCGCTCCTACTTCTAAATTCACAGATAAACCCAAAAAAAGTGGATGGAGGGAGTGCCGCTGTAATTGCTCAGTGGTTAGAGCATCGAACGCGTAATTCGAAGGTCGTAGGTTCGATTCCTGCTTACAGTTGGTAATTTTTTCATCCACTTTTCTTTCTTCTTATTTACATTCCATTAATGTTAATAACTTCCCCTGTACATTCCTTGGCATTACTGTCTGTTATATCTCATTATTATTGTGTTAAAAACACGGAAAAACGAGCCCTTAGGTATACACTTCTTTCCCTTATTTCATTGAACGAGGGTCTCGTACTGGCAGACTTGGTGTGTTTAGGTTGTAAAAGAGGGACAATTAATCAGCTGCCCGCTCTAATAAGTTCACGTGCTACGTGACGCCAAACATGCGCATAAGAGTGTTTTCACACTCGTTGTTTGGCTTATAGATGGCGCTGACTGTCGCTCCTACTTCTAAATTCACAGATAAACCCAAAAAAAGTGGATGGAGGGAGTGCCGCTGTAATAGCTCAGTGGTTAGAGCATCGAACGCGTAATTCGAAGGTCGTAGGTTCGATTCCTGCTTACAGTTGGTAATTTTTTCATCCACTTTTCTTTCTTCTTATTTACATTCCATTAATGTTAATAACTTCCCCTGTACATTCCTTGGCATTACTGTCTGTTATATCTCATTATTATTGTGTTAAAAACACGGAAAAACGAGCCCTTAGGTATACACTTCTTTCCCTTATTTCATTGAACGAGGGTCTCGTACTGGCAGACTTGGTGTGTTTAGGTTGTATAAGAGGGACAATTAATCAGCTGCCCGCTCTAATAAGTTCACGTGCTACGTGACGCCAAACATGCGCATAAGAGTGTTTTCACACTCGTTGTTTGGCTTATAGATGGCGCTGACTGTCGCTCCTACTTCTAAATTCACAGATAAACCCAAAAAAAGTGGATGGAGGGAGTGCCGCTGTAATAGCTCAGTGGTTAGAGCATCGAACGCGTAATTCGAAGGTCGTAGGTTCGATTCCTGCTTACAGTTGGTAATTTTTTCATCCACTTTTCTTTCTTCTTATTTAGATTCCATTAATGTTAATAACTTCCCCTGTACATTCCTTGGCATTACTGTCTGTTATATCTCATTATTATTGTGTTAAAAACACGGAAAAACGAGCCCTTAGGTATACACTTCT
Organism: Rhipicephalus microplus; assembly: GCF_043290135.1. Classification (NCBI taxonomy): domain Eukaryota; kingdom Metazoa; phylum Arthropoda; class Arachnida; order Ixodida; family Ixodidae; genus Rhipicephalus; species Rhipicephalus microplus. Next base: position 7,959 of record NW_027464593.1, read on the forward strand.
TTCCCTTATTTCATTGAACGAGGGTCTCGTACTGGCAGACTTGGTGTGTTTAGGTTGTATAAGAGGGACAATTAATCAGCTGCCCGCTCTAATAAGTTCACGTGCTACGTGACGCCAAACATGCGCATAAGAGTGTTTTCACACTCGTTGTTTGGCTTATAGATGGCGCTGACTGTCGCTCCTACTTCTAAATTCACAGATAAACCCAAAAAAAGTGGATGGAGGGAGTGCCGCTGTACTAGCTCAGTGGTTAGAGCATCGAACGCGTAATTCGAAGGTCGTAGGTTCGATTCCTGCTTACAGTTGGTAATTTTTTCATCCACTTTTCTTTCTTCTTATTTACATTCCATTAATGTCAATAACTTCCCCTGTACATTCCTTGGCATTACTGTCTGTTATATCTCATTATTATTGTGTTAAAAACACGGAAAAACGAGCCCTTAGGTATACACTTCTTTCCCTTATTTCATTGAACGAGGGTCTCGTACTGGCAGACTTGGTGTGTTTAGGTTGTATAAGAGGGACAATTAATCAGCTGCCCGCTCTAATAAGTTCACGTGCTACGTGACGCCAAACATGCGCATAAGAGTGTTTTCACACTCGTTGTTTGGCTTATAGATGGCGCTGACTGTCGCTCCTACTTCTAAATTCACAGATAAACCCAAAAAAAGTGGATGGAGGGAGTGCCGCTGTAATAGCTCAGTGGTTAGAGCATCGAACGCGTAATTCGAAGGTCGTAGGTTCGATTCCTGCTTACAGTTGGTAATTTTTTCATCCACTTTTCTTTCTTCTTATTTACATTCCATTAATGTTAATAACTTCCCCTGTACATTCCTTGGCATTACTGTCTGTTATATCTCATTATTATTGTGTTAAAAACACGGAAAAACGAGCCCTTAGGTATAAACTTCTTTCCCTTATTTCATTGAACGAGGGTCTCGTACTGGCAGACTTGGTGTGTTTAGGTTGTATAAGAGGGACAATTAATCAGCTGCCCGCTCTAATAAGTTCACGTGCTACGTGACGCCAAACATGCGCATAAGAGTGTTTTCACACTCGTTGTTTGGCTTATAGATGGCGCTGACTGTCGCTCCTACTTCTAAATTCACAGATAAACCCAAAAAAAGTGGATGGAGGGAGTGCCGCTGTAATAGCTCAGTGGTTAGAGCATCGAACGCGTAATTCGAAGGTCGTAGGTTCGATTCCTGCTTACAGTTGGTAATTTTTTCATCCACTTTTCTTTCTTCTTATTTACATTCCATTAATGTTAATAACTTCCCCTGTACATTCCTTGGCATTACTGTCTGTTATATCTCATTATTATTGTGTTAAAAACACGGAAAAACGAGCCCTTAGGTATACACTTCTTTCCCTTATTTCATTGAACGAGGGTCTCGTACTGGCAGACTTGGTGTGTTTAGGTTGTATAAGAGGGACAATTAATCAGCTGCCCGCTCTAATAAGTTCACGTGCTACGTGACGCCAAACATGCGCATAAGAGTGTTTTCACACTCGTTGTTTGGCTTATAGATGGCGCTGACTGTCGCTCCTACTTCTAAATTCACAGATAAACCCAAAAAAAGTGGATGGAGGGAGTGCCGCTGTAATAGCTCAGTGGTTAGAGCATCGAACGCGTAATTCGAAGGTCGTAGGTTCGATTCCTGCTTACAGTTGGTAATTTTTTCATCCACTTTTCTTTCTTCTTATTTACATTCCATTAATGTTAATAACTTCCCCTGTACATTCCTTGGCATTACTGTCTGTTTTATCTCATTATTATTGTGTTAAAAACACGGAAAAACGAGCCCTTAGGTATACACTTCTTTCCCTTATTTCATTGAACGAGGGTCTCGTACTGGCAGACTTGGTGTGTTTAGGTTGTATAAGAGGGACAATTAATCAGCTGCCCGCTCTAATAAGTTCACGTGCTACGTGACGCCAAACATGCGCATAAGAGTGTTTTCACACTCGTTGTTTGGCTTATAGATGGCGCTGACTGTCGCTCCTACTTCTAAATTCACAGATAAACCCAAAAAAAGTGGATGGAGGGAGTGCCGCTGTAATAGCTCAGTGGTTAGAGCATCGAACGCGTAATTCGAAGGTCGTAGGTTCGATTCCTGCTTACAGTTGGTAATTTTTTCATCCACTTTTCTTTCTTCTTATTTACATTCCATTAATGTTAATAACTTCCCCTGTACATTCCTTGGCATTACTGTCTGTTATATCTCATTATTATTGTGTTAAAAACACGGAAAAACGAGCCCTTAGGTATACACTTCTTTCCCTTATTTCATTGAACGAGGGTCTCGTACTGGCAGACTTGGTGTGTTTAGGTTGTATAACAGGGACAATTAATCAGCTGCCCGCTCTAATAAGTTCACGTGCTACGTGACGCCAAACATGCGCATAAGAGTGTTTTCACACTCGTTGTTTGGCTTATAGATGGCGCTGACTGTCGCTCCTACTTCTAAATTCACAGATAAACCCAAAAAAAGTGGATGGAGGGAGTGCCGCTGTAATAGCTCAGTGGTTAGAGCATCGAACGCGTAATTCGAAGGTCGTAGGTTCGATTCCTGCTTACAGTTGGTAATTTTTTCATCCACTTTTCTTTCTTCTTATTTACATTCCATTAATGTTAATAACTTCCCCTGTACATTCCTTGGCATTACTGTCTGTTATATCTCATTATTATTGTGTTAAAAACACGGAAAAACGAGCTTTTAGGTATACACTTCTTTCCCTTATATATATATATATATATATATATATATATATATATATATATATATATATATATATTTGTACCAATCATACGTGTTAACGTAAACAGGCGCCACTGTAGTTTAAAAAATGCAGAATGTAGTGTTTAGCTCTCAAGCATGCCTTTCTTTCTTGAACTGTCTTGAGAAAGCAAGTGAATGTACAATATTGGAATTTCGCTGCCACTACTTACCTTTAAAAACCACATAAACTTGCCAAGTAGGCGGAACAAGAGTGCTCTATATCTTTGCAAGTGACAACATGTGATAGGTTTGCGACCAGAAAAAGGAAACAAACCGCAATCGACGGTGAAATCAACAAAACTTTGCTAACGCAGCGGCTTTCTGCTATACAAAAATGATAAAAGTATTTCAAAATTTGTTATCACAACTAAACAGGAAAACTGATTATTTTGTTCGCTCAAAGAAATACTGTGCTAAAGATTGCAGTGTTATTTCGTCAAATTCACTTTAGCGAATGTACAGCTCCTGAGAAATTGATTTCATTTTGCATGCGCAAACGTTATGCCTACTCCGATAACACCGGAAGAGAAGCATCTGCGCTGAAGCACATTTTCGTATACATTTGGGGCGTGTTTAATTACGCGTAGAGACCTACGCCACCGTTTATAATGATTAAACGTTATTGGGACACAGCAGAGAAATCACTGTCAGGCGTGGTGTGTACGGAATACACCAATTTTATTGCTGGGAATAATGCTTTTAAGATTTAGCTGTCTTCAGAACAATGCTAACTGTCTCACTTCTTTTTACAGAAGTTCTTGTTCTTTGTATCTCAGAGCTCGCAAGGGAGTTTACACTGCAACAGTGAGTTGGCGTATTGTCAACTGAGGATGAGAGGTCATTAGCTTCTTTCCTGGACGCCAAAGTTTCACCAGAATTCAGTGAAGTTCACAACCTGCGTACGTTTTCTTTCTGTTTCTGAAATCAATATTAAGAAAGACTGTAATGTGTCGTAACAATCTACGGTATACAAGGAGAAGCACCATAGGTTGTGACATTGGTCCGGGGCCAAGAACATGGCGGAAAAGTTCTGAAAGCTGGGAAGCAGACGCTGTGGCGTAAGGGCTGAAGGATTGGAGGGTGCTTGCGTTGATGGGTATTTAAAAATATTTATCAATTGGCTGTTGACAACTTTTTTATGATGACCCATTTATATTAGCCGTCAACACGGCTGCTGCCGAGGAAGAACACCTGCTTGTTCGGAATGGAGCTGACATGTGATGCTTTCTGGCGTCCATTAAAAACAACACAAGTCACTGCAACCACAGTAGTCACAAAAATGCCCTCCTTAAGGCAGGCCAATTATCTTCCAAACACGTCCTGCGTGTACCCGGGAATTTTTATCTTATTTTGGCTTCGTGCCCCAATTGTAACATTGATATCTGTTGTGGTTTGCTACGTATGATGCTGCGGTCTCTTTGTAACATTTATCAGGCGATAAACTTGCCCCTGTTGTTGTCGGGTTACGTAGAATGAAACCCACGGCCTGTTTCACCTCAGCTCATTGAAACCATCGCAAATGCCACATGCCGAATAGGAGAATCCCAAACTTCGATTCTGACAGAACACACACTGATCCCAACATCCCAGCTTAGCACTGAAGCGCTCGATACCAGCCTTTCGACTCGTATTGATACCTTACAAAAAGTGTGCAATAGTCTCTGTCTAACGAAAAAGGTCTAAAGGCAGACGTTAATAATAGCATTGCCTAACTTTCTTCGAAAATCAAGGTTCTTACAGCTAAGTGTGAAGAAAGGAAGGAAGGATCGAAAGAGGGAGGGAGGAAGGAAGTAAAACAAAGGAAGGAAGGAAGGAAGGAAGGAAGGAAGGAAGGAAGGAAGAAAGGAAGGAACAAAAAGGAGAAGGCTAGTTGGTTAACCAGAAAGACATCTGGTTGGCTACCCTACACAGGGGGAATATGGAAGGAGTTAAGAATGATGAGCGAGAGGGAAGAGACAGAAAAGAAACAGAAGAGACAGACAGTAATTTCACTGCTGCGTTTAGAAGTTCACTGAGTCAGAGGTGTTCAGACAGACCCGTCGTCCTCAGAAAATTCATGAGGGCTTTCGCTGCAATGTGGGCGGTCGAGTTAACGTGGATGGTGCTGTGATAGCACCTGCACAGAAATAGGGTGATCATTCAGTCGCCGCAATGCGTTGGTGAATCTCTCTGAAGCAAATCGTGGAGAGTGGCAAAGCGGGTGTTCTATATTTTGATCGGTGCCGCAATCATCGCAGGGCGCACAGTCAATAATTCTGACTAACATGGTATAAGCTTTCGTGGAAGCGACTCCTAGACAAAGGCGATAGGGAAGTGAAGCTTCACATGAATGTAGTCCATATGGAGGCCAGCGTTGTAGTGAAAGGTCAAGTTCATGTAGTCTGGTACGTCTATGCTTGGGGTGTTCCACTCAGTCAGTGTGAGACTGCAGGCCAGTTGACGAATCTGCCTTACAGGGTACGCTCTCGAAAGCTCAACCGCAACGCTGCTTGCTTTCTGATGTGGCGTGTGAGCAGCATTATCTGCAGAATGATTTGCGCTGATATCACAATACCCACGTAACCACTGAAACATGATGTCGTGCTTTTTTGTATTAGGAGGTGGTGAAGTTTTACGGTTTGATTTGTTAACTGCTCATGATATCCACGTCAAAGACTGGACCACAGGCACTTTAACGCGGCCCATTTACTCATCCTTCCTTCAGAATCAATGAGTTCCAGTGCACCACACAGAGCTTCGAGTACTGCTGCCATGGGCATCATCACTACCAAATTTGGTATAAGTGAAGCCAGTGAAACGGCCGCCAGCGCATCATGAGCATGGCATGTAGTGTGTTTTTACATGAGACGCATCTAATGAGTATCATGTTTGTACTAGTCGCATACCTTCGTCAACCATTCACGTACCGTAATACCAAGTTTGGTATATTTGACGCTAGCGAAACGGCGGCGAGAGCATTATGAGCGTGGCATGTAGTTATGTTGCTACATGAGTCGCATATCATGATTTTCTTGGTAGGGTTTTTTTTAAGGAGTACGGGTTTTTTTTCCTCTATGTAACCCCTCTTTCTTGCCCCTACTTCCCCGCCCCGAGCGCTGGGTAGCAAACCAGATGCCAATATCTGGTTAACCTCCCGGCCTTTCCTTTCTCACTTTCTCTCTCTCTCTTGTTAGGGTCAGTCACTGGTGTTCACAAAGCAGTCATGTCATACCATACTAGTTTTGCAACATTTCATGTGAGCAAAACCACCGCAACAGCAGCAAGGCCATGAAGTGCGAATCATGAGATTGATGACAAATATCATGAATTTCATGCCATGAATAGTTAAATATATTCTTCAGTCATGTTATGCTATACCAAATTTGGTATCAATACCGTTATCGAAATAGCCAGGAGAGCTAATAGTCGTAGGCGGCTAGATAGATAGATAGATAGATAGATAGATAGATAGATAGATAGATAGATAGATAGATAGATAGATAGATACGCTGAATGTCGCTTAAAATCACTAAGAAATGCTTCGCATTTAAAAAGGGAAGCTGTTAAGCTTGTCTTGATGAGATACACAAGTTTAGTAAAAGGTAAATGAAAAGTCCTCGCACTCTAAATACGTTTATTCATTTTGCGCTTAATTTGATTTGAAGTGGTACAGGGTACTTCACCGGACGCAAGCACGGTCACCCTCGAAACCTTTACTCCGTCTACCCAGTGGATGCCATAGGAAAACTGTTCAGCGAAGGTACCAAAGCGCATTGCTTTACTCTTATCTGGATTTAGTTGTGCTCCCGAGAGGCTGCTGTAGGTCTGAAAAAGTTGCAATAAATCCCTGTAGCTATTCATATTCATTAGAAAAAGTGAAATTATGTCGGCATAGGCTGCCACTTTCACTTCGCTCAGCCCAGGAAGAGGGAATCCACATATTGAACTAATTCTGTTCATTTGTTCTAGGAGTGGTTCGATACAACGCACAAAAAGAAGCACAAAGAGAGGGCAACTTTGTCGTATACCGCGACTCAAGGGGATGGGTTCAGTTCTGTGGTCATTTACTTCTAAGCAAGCGTCTAGGTCAGTATAAAGCTGACGAAGAACGTCGACAAGATGAGTAGGAAAACCAAAGCATTCCAACACGACAAAAAATGACAGAATACCCATGGGGTGAAAGATGGAGAATGGGGCGAAGCATTCGTCCGTCCATTCGTTCTTGTTTCCGTCCGTCCATGCGTCGTCCGTGTGACCATCCATGCGTCCATCCACCCATCTGTGCGTGCGTCTGTTCGTTCGTCCACATGTCCATCCGTGCATTCATGCATCCGCCCCTGCGTCCGTCCATGCGTCCATTCGTCCGTGCAGCCATGCATGCGTCTGTCTATGCCTCTGTCTGTGTGTCCGTTCGTCCATCTAGTCAACACTACAGGTACCACCATCTCGCATATTTTCATCATATACTCCGCATATGGATGCACCGCAATCCAGCGGACGACAAGGGGCACACGCACACTTTCTTTAGGCTTGCGCTTGGTGTCTACTTCCCACCTTTAGCCAGTTCATGGTTTATACTAGTTCACTGTATTCAATACACTGCAGTCTAACGCTCGCTATACCTTTCTAAAACCAAGGAGGTTACGTCCAGCGAGTATAACGCAGCAACCCTTTCTTAACAGATAGTGCTCAATGTACATGCCAATGGCTGCCAAAGGGGAGTGAGAGACAGAAGAATTCTGCTTTTACTTAAAGCGCACGCTGCGAATTTTTGAATGGTCAACAATGCACAGGAGAATATTGCCACTGGCACCGCCTTGCAGGTCAAAGCGTAAGACATGTTACGTACTACGACGAGGGATAAACGGGTTCCGCTTTAAGGAGCTTTGCCCCAAAAGATAATTGCGCTCAACTCTGTCAAAGGCTTGGTGTGTGTGTGGGGGGGGTTAGAAGAATTGGTTAACGATTGTGTGTGTGTGTGTGTGTGTGTGTGTGTGTTTAGAATAATTGGTTAACGATTCAGATTTCTAGGTACTCTACTATGGGAGAGCATAGAGCCGTCCCGTGCAGGAGCTGCATTCCTGTTTAGAAAACTTTTTTGCCACAAACGTCAATAACACTCAACAGAACAATTCCTTCATAGACATACCCTAACGTTGATGACAAAATACACATCATTTACATGAACATTGATATTAGGTGACGTTTAAAAACATGTACATTCTATAGTTCACACAAACACAACCACAAATAATACTTAAGCTAAACAAGAGACACAAAGAAAATATAAATATGTACAATTTGCATACTTACATGTTGGCATGCCATTTCTGCCAGCGCATTGACCGAACAGCCTACCAATACCAGGCCGGCCGAAAGACAAGTTTCACTCGTCCGTCATAGACCGACACAAAAGGGCAAGACCAGTGCCGAAGAAATTCCTCTTCACCGAGGAACGAGAGCTCCTCCGACAAAACAGACAGCTGCTCCGAGTACAGTCGTTATAGGATCGGGTAGAGCGCGCGGCGGCAGCGGCCCGCTGCAACCGCCTCGCAGCGGTTGCGCCAGAGGCAGAAAGCGCCGGCAACAATAAGAAGACAAGCGAAGCGGCCTCGCGAACAACGCCCAGAAGAAACGAAGCGATTTACTCTCAGGCAGTGAAATCCGGCATGTACGGCTCTCCAAAAACGCGAGCAATGACACAATGCCTCAGAAAACGCTGGTTTGTTTCCCGAAGGGAGCAGTTCGGACATGTTGCTGAGTGGACTGTTCTCCACCTTTCGTAGCGGCCGAGAGTGGGAAGCACACCCCATCCCAGGCACCACATGAAGTCCCGGAGGTGTCCAGGCAGAAAAGAAGCCGTTAAGGTGCTCCAAAACACCCGTCTTTAGCGAGCACGGTGGGCTGGTGGGACCAACGGAAGCAACAAAGTAGCAGTTGTCTCCACTATGTTGTTGTTCAAAACATCTATGCCAGGACAGCTCGACTTGACATGGCGAAAAAATGCAACTGTTGTTGCATAAAGCGCAAGAAGTGTTATTGACTGCCGCCCCCTGTTAAGTTGCACATTTGGCATTAAATGCCGAAGGTGAGTACCCAGAAAGTAATATGCAAGCGTTCGAGCGGGAGATTCATCCCCTTGCACTAGGCGCAAAAGGAAGTGCAGTGCCAGCACGCGACAGCGTATGGACACTGAAGGGAAAGCAAAGCCTCCCTGTGAACGCTGCTGTCGCCGTGCCGCGCGAGAGACCAACTCAGTGCCGCCTGACCAAAAGAAGGAACACAAAGCAGACTGCAGTGATCGCACGATACGTGAAGATGGTTGCACGACGTGAGAAAGGTACCAAATGCGACCGCAAACTACAGTGTGCGCTAGGTACCTCCGCTCAAGAAGCGAGAAGTCAAAATCCCGTGCATCCTGAATTTTCAGTCTTACTTTTTCGAGATCTTTTAACCAAACAGATTCGCAAATGCCGTAGTGGTTGTATAAAACACCTAAAATACGAAGAGACGCGGCCGATCTGAATGGGAAAATCGGCACGAAGCCTGGAGTTTGGAGAGCCAATGAAGAAATACCGGGATTCGGAGATGCTCAACGCTGCACCTGAAATGTCGCCATACTGGGAAAATACACGCAGGCTGCGTGAAAGGCTATCTTCATCTGAAGGGTACAAGGTTATATCATCAGCGAAAGCTGTGACTTTCACGACACCGCTACCAGGAAGCGCAAGACCCCGGACATGTGAATCCGCGTCAAGAGCACGCAAGTATGGCTCAAGGCTGAGGAAAAATGGCACAGGAGACAATGGACATCTCTGACGGACCCCACGTGTTATGGAAAAAGCGGCACTTTCCCATCCATTCAGGTCTAGTGTGCTTTTCAGACCAGTGTACGTATTTTTAATCATTTCCACAAACTAATGAGAAAAGCCGAAGACTGTGAGCACATTAAGGATATACGCGTGCTCTAGTCGGTTTAACGCTTTTTCCTGGTCCAAAGACACAAGGATACCACGCGCAGATCGTGACAGATTGTAGGCTATGATATCCCGTGTGGTATATGACAAGCTGTGTATTTCTCGTCCAAGCACTGATGAAGTCTGGTGAGGACCTGCCAGGGTGTTCAACAGACCCCTCAAACGTTGAACGGCTACCACCGCGAATATCTTATAGTCAACGTTGAGGAGCGTGATTAGTCTCAAATCTTCAGGAATAACAGAGGAAGCATCACCCTTTGAAATAAGCACAATGCGTCCATCTCGAAAACTTGATGGAAAGACACCGTCCTCGTAGCATCGCCGGATTACCGCGGTAAAGGTAGCACCAATCTCATCCCAAAATGTCAAGTAAAACTCAACAGGAAAACCGTCTGGCCCTGAAGCCGTTCCACGTTTCATAGATTTCAGTGCCGCCTTCACCTATTCAGCCGACGGAGGGATGTGCAGGCAATCCGCAGCTTCTTGAGAAATACGGGGCAAATTTGTAAGCATTGGCGGTGTTTCATCACACTTAGTCCTCATGGCCGAACACTACATTGCTTCATAATGCACCAAGAAAACAGATCGATCCCGTGTAGGAAGCCGCTGCGCAGGTGGTATTTGTGCTGTCATAGAGACAGATGTCTCTGATTGCCCAAAAAACGAATGTCTCGCGTAGCGCAGCACCTAGGGATGTGCACATAGGTTGTGTTTACAACGCCATGCTGCCACCGCCAGGGTAAAAGCAGCAGTCAAGCGTTGAAAGCGTTCGCGCAGTTCACGCTGCCACGCTCGCATCAGAAGAGAAGGCGTCTCGGCACGCAAAGCAATGCTTAACTTCATCGCAGTATCAGCAAGCTCTTCAGAAACGCGTCGACGAAGCGAACGTTCTCTACTGCGCAGCGCAGGCGCCACTGTGTTTTAAGCGCATCTCAATCTTCAGGACCAGACGTCGTGAGCGACACACGTATTGCGCGTGACAAATCTGATCTTGAGCGCGCGTCCTGCAGGACGCGAACATCAAGACGCAATGGCTCTTCCGAAAAAGAAAATGGAACTTCGAGCTTGAAGACAATATGCCGTTGACCAGATACGTCCACAGGAGAAAGTGGGAAGGACGGAACCCATAAATTGGAGACAAACGCCTCTAACGCTCGTGAGATACAAGCCCGGTCGAGCCTACAGGAGGATCGTCCACGTCGCCATGTCCAAACAAAGGTATTTCCGTGCACTACATTGTGCGCGTCTAGTAATGAAAAGTGATGGACAAGGCGACTCAGCTCGCGCGAATTCCAAGCAGAGCGGCCCCAGCCAGGACCTTGTACATCGGTTCGCGTATTTAGAACGCAGTTGAAGTCGCCAATCAGAATGACATCACGACCGTCAAGAGAAAACACATCCATGTCTCTAACAAAGTCATTAGACTGCCCAGATTTCGCTGGCCCATATACACAGAGTATCCTTAATCTGAAAGAAAAGTAGCTACAGTCTAAAGCCAAAACCCTGCTTCCCGCCATCGTAAAAAGCGTGATGATCCCGTAATAGAGCTCGATTAAAAATAATAAGACCTACTCCCGTAAAACGAGATGTAGCAAAAGAGAAATAACAATCTAGGTTGAACTTTCGTTTAAAAGCAAGCACGTCGGATAGCGAGAATAAATTGGTTTTCTGGAGGCACAAAACACAATTTGCAGCGCGGGCGACACTATTCACTTCAGCCTGCTTTGCGGGACTGCGAAAACCCTGAACGTTCAATGAAATAATATGCAGTGTAGTAGCCATAATAAAAAGTAAAGACTAACCTGGACGCATAGTACTAGACGGTGTCCTGGAAAGTGTCCAGGGGACACTTGCTCAACCAAATTACAACGCACTGTTCAACCCTCCAGAAGGGGGTCGAGGTTTTTTGGACCGTTGTGATTTACCACAGCCATCACTGCGTTAATCGGAGCAAGAGCTGGAAGTGTGCACTCGCTTTGTTTCACGTGGAGCTCCCATTTCGACGTCAAAATCGGCAAGGCTAGACAGTCCGATGTTACAATCCAGTCCCAAGCTGAAGCCGCCTTCCGAAGACGTGTCCTGAGGAGGTAAGGACTGAGCCGCCGGCAAGCTTGGATCCACATCCTTGATGCTGGCAGCACTGTGCACGTCTCGGCAGGCCGGTGTAGGCACCCTTTGTGTGGGCGATTTTTCACGTGTACGACGCGGTGTTGAAATGGTCGGAGTGGCCGCAACAGAAGACTGTGGTATTTGCGCCATGGTTTTCCGAAATAACAGTGCTCGTAGGGTCAACTCCAACAGCATCAGCCTGAGAACTGAGGTCATTTGCGCACTGAACATAAAGTGGCGTCAGAGAAGAGATGCCGACGCCGTTTTCAGGGCAGTGCGTTGCGTCTTTCGAAGCGCATGGTTCCTGCACCAGCGGGGAGGTCGACGTGCCAAGCGTCACATCGACAATCGCGCTTTCGTTGTGCGCTTCGTATGAAGGAACTTGTAGGGGTGAGGCCAGCACAGCGTCGGTGACCTCCTCTGCGTCCCCCGAGTCGGTAGTTGGTTTCGTTGCAGGTGTCAGTGGTGCAAAGGCACCAGCGGCAGCGTCTCAGTAAGAGCGGCGGACAGGGCAAACCACAGTTGGGTGGCCGTCCCCGCAGCGTCGACACGGGCGGTCACATCCTTCACTAACGTGAAGGTGCACACCGCAGCGACCACAATACGGTGTTGTGCACTGGGCTCGTAGATGGTCCCCTGAGCCGCATCTTCGACATACACGCTGGAGACCACGGTAGTCAAACGTAGCACGGTGACCGGAGATGAGCAGGTAGTTAGGAACAGGATTAGCGGCGTTCATTTCTATTCGAACATACCGCGTTCCAGTGAGTACGCCGCGTCGCCCACTCATCAAACTACTGGTGACAGTGAGCACCTTGCCATATGGGAATAAGGCTTGGACGAGAGCTTCGTTTGAGACGAACGAACAGGCAGGCGACGTTGGTCACTTGTGGGTCACCGGGAACGACTTGAACACGCTCGCCGCCAATCACCAGGCAGCCAGCATTGACGATTAGAGACATGGAGGCCATGCTCTTCACGGTGACTTGGAAGTTTAGAGCTCCCTGATGCTGCACGCAGTACAACTCTGAGAGGCCGACTATATAGGCCGTCGCATAAACGACGATCTCGGCAATAGTCCCCGTAGGGACAACGACGTCGAAGACAAGCGCTTTCGTAGGCGCCCAAGACGCGACGGGCACCATGACTCGTACTCACGAACGCTCCTCACGTAGAACGATCAGAGACGTCCTTAGCACTTGAAAACCGGGCGAATCTCCTTATAGCTGCACCCGTTCGTCCCTCGTAGCCGTTGCAGTAGTGTGTAAGAGTGTATAACATTTTGACCTCCAAAGTGGTGCTAGTGAAGATTTCTTCTGTGCGTTGTTAAACAATAAAGATAGTGCTCAATGTACATGCCAATGGCTGCTAAGGGGGAATGAGAGACACAAGAATTCGGCTCTTAGTTAACGCGCTCGCTGCGACTGTTTTATTATTCAACAACGCACAGAAGGCAAGAAATGGTTGCTACGTTACACTCGCTGGGCGTAACCTTCTAGGTTTTAGAAAGGTTTAGCGAGCGTAGGGCCGCAGTACCATGAATACAGTTAACTAGTATATACCATGAACTCGAGGTGGTTAAAGGTGGGAAGTAGACACGAAGCGAAGCCGTAAGAAAGTGTGCGTGTGCCTCCTCTAGTTCTGTCCTTGGAATGTCCGCTTGATAGCGGTGCTTCTATACGAGGAATTTATGACGAATTGTTGCGAGATGGTGGTACTTGGAGTGTTGAATAGGTGGACGAACGGACACACCGACAGATTCTTGAATGAACACACGGATGGCTGCTCGGACGGATGGATACATGGACGGACGCAGAAGCAGATGCATGGACAAAAGCAGGGACAGACGCACAGATGAACGTGTGGACGCACGAACAGACACAGGCACGGACGGGCGGATGGACGCAAGGGCGGCCACACAGACGCACGCATGGATGGACGGAAGCAAGAACGAATGGACGGACGGATGCTTCGCCCTACTATCCATCATTCACTCCGTGGATATGCTGCCATTTTTTTGTGATGGAGGGACGCCTGACTCGCTGAAACACGCAGGCGTCAAAGCAACGCAATGCAGCGCGCGCCTGCGAGTATATGGAAGGAGCGGTGCCTGGCGTGACGCGACGAAATGTACGCCGGCGATCACACGCACCATGCCATGGCGAAATGTATTGGCGCCTTGACTAAGGCACGCATTCATGTTCTCACATGACACGCATCTCATGAGTATCATGTTTGCACCCGTCACGTGCCTTCGTCATCCATTGGCGTCACCTAATACCAAATTTGGTATAAGTAAAGCTAGCGAAACAGCCGCCAGCGCATCTTGTGTGTGGCATGTAGTTATGTTGTTACGTCACACGCATCTCTAGATTATTATATTTTTACCAGTCAAATGCCTTCTTCATTCATTCACGTACTGTAAAACCAAATTTGGGTTTATGTGACTATAGCGAAGCAGCTGTGAGCGCATCATGAGCGTGGCATTTAGTCATGTTGTTACATAACACGCATGTCATTTTTTTTCATGTTAGGGTCTTTCACTCGGGTTCACCACGCAATCATGTCATAGCAGACTAGTTTTGCAACATGCCATGTGAACAAATGCACCGCAAGAGCTACAGAACTATGAAATGTAAGTCATGACATACGAGTCATATTTTTGATGTTGTGACTACTCAGATATGTTCTTCA